>NC_056733.1:232554236-232596736 GCF_019279795.1 Protopterus annectens | reverse complement strand
TGTAGGGTTCTCCCCTGCCGGCAGGCAGTCCTCGGTCGGCCAGAATCCCAAAGTCTGGGTCTGGCGTTGGCTGTTCAGCCATGCTCCCTGAAGTCAGAGCGCCAGGAGTACAAAGCTGACAGCCGATGCCATTTTCTCCAGTCTTTCTTGCCGTGCAGTGATAGCAGTTCGCAAGTGCCGGTCGGCTGACTCCTGACAATTTTTTCTAAACGTACTTCAGTCCGAAGACTTTCTTCTCCTACTCAAAGCTAAGTACCCGTTGAAACTTTTTCTTGCTCCAGTCTGATGTCAGAAAAAGTTAATAATTGTATTTCATGTGGGAAGCAAATACCTCATAAGGATTTTCATTCTTACTGTATTCCTTGCTTAGGCCCTGACCACGACGTAGCTAGTTGTCTGTTTTGTGCTAGATTCAATCAACGTACTATCAAACGAAGGTACGATTTTGCATTTCATTACTTCGGTAGGCGTTTTAATTACAAAATGTCATCTGATATGGTTCCTGCTACCAGAGTTCACAAACGACGCAAGGATAAAGACAGGCATCCGAGGTCCAAATCAGACGATGTTGTACAAGCAGAGCCAGCTTCAGGTTCGGCCGTCGTCAGTGAGGCACTTTTGCAGCCCCTGTTGTCGGCCATTTCGGAACCAATGGCCGAAACGGACTCCCACGAGGAGCCATCTAGGCCTTTGAATATTTCTGTTGCAGGACCTTTGGACAATGCTCCTTCGTATGGGTCCGGAGCTGCTGTGCAGGTACCGGCTTCCAAATGGGTTTTCAGGCCTACTCAGCTTCTAATAAAGGCAAAGTCAAAGACATAGGCAAAGACTCCTTCCAAATCAAAGACTGCAGCCCGGCCTCTTCTGATCTGGCACCTAAGTCTCAGAAACAGTTACTCAAGATGGCTGAAGACTTACTTACTATGATTAGGGGTTCACATCCCCCTCCAGACAAAAGGCCAAGGCAGGAAGTGTATTATGACTCCTCTGATCAGGCTTCTGTTTCTTCAGTTTCTTCTTCTGACCAGGAATATTCTTTCCCTCCTTATGAGGATTCTGATGCTGAGGAATCCATTCATTCAGCTTCTCCCCCTGAGGATTTCTCTTTTGGGGAAACTTTGCATGAAATGAGGGAACATTTTCACTGGGAAGGACAGGAGTACTCAGAATCTAAGAAAAGACGTAGAGATTTTCTTCTTCTTCCCCAACATAGACCCCTGGCTATTCCTCCTATTTTGGATATTGTGGATGATGCTTTTTCGGAGGCTAACTTAACTCCTGACTTTTTTCCTCCTGCTCCTGTTAAGCCAGACAGATATTATAGGGTTCCTGATTCCCATCAGTTTTTATACAAGAATCCTACTGCTGATCCTGAAACCATTTCTCAGGGTCCTAAGGGGGTTAATGCCGCTTCTGCTAAAACCCCCATTCCCACTGAGAAGGATTCCAGATCTTTAGAAAGATGGGGCAAAAAAGTGTACACTTCTGCTACTTTATCTATTAGGGCTTTAAACTGTCAGTTTCATATGCTGAAATACCAGCAATTTCTTCTGTCTGTTTTAAAACAAAAGTTATCTTAAATTTCCGCCTGTGCAGATGATAAGGAATTACATGACTTAATGCATGCCACTGAACAAGTTGGGAAGCATGGTTTACATTGTGGATTTGATGCCTTGGAGGCTTCTTGTAGGGCTGCTGCCTCTGGCACAGTCATTAGAAGGCATGCGTGGTTAAAGGAACAAAACTTTCCAGATCAAGTAAAAGCTAAATTATTGGATGCTCCTGTTCAGCATAATGTTTTGTTTGGATCTAAAGCTGAAGAGGTGATAAAGAAAATGGAGGACAAGGCAAAATCCATGCAAACGGTTAAAGATTTCTTACAAGTACAGCCACCCAGATTTACTAGGAATTGGCCTACTAAAAATTGGTCCTTTCCCAATTCTGACAGGCCTCAGAGGGGTAGATACAGACGCTCCCGAGGAAGGCCTCAAACGCAGGCCTCTTGTAGACCAAGACAGTGGACTGCTTCCACCCCTAGGGGAGGAGAGGGCAGGTCGCAAGCTCATAGAAAACAGACTCAATGACTCCCTCTGTTGGGCTGCAGGAACTTCTCGCCTGGAAGCCCCTCTCGGAGGAAAACTTTCTCTTTTTCACCTAAACTGGACTCGTATAACCCAAGACAAGTGAGTTCTGGATGTGGTTTCAAGAGGTTACAAATTCCATTTTCATACCCTACCAAGACCAAGTGGATGGCTGGATCTTCCAAAACATCAATGGTTGGAGGCCTTAAACCAGGTGGAAGCTCTCTTGGCTATGAAAGCCATAGAACTGGTTCCACTTTTAGAGATGGGACAAGGTTTTTACTCAAGGCTCTTTCTAGTCCCCAGAAAGCAAAATTCATGGAGACCCATTCTGGATCTGTCAGTCTTGAACACTTTTCTCGAGATACCAAAATTCAAGATGCTTACTCTACAGCAGCTACTTCCAATGCTGACCAAAAATGCATGGATGGTAACTTTGGATTTAAAGGAGGCATATTTACACATTCCCATCAGGCAGAAATGCAGAAAATACCTAGGTTCAAGGCCGGATCAAAGCACTATCAATTCTTTGCGCTGCCCTTTGGATTGTCTACTGTGCCCAGGGTCTTCACCAAATGCCTGGCTCCAGTAGTAGCTTATTGCAGACTCAAGGGAATTCAAATTTACCCTTATCTGGATGACTGTCTTATTCAGGCAGACAGCAAGGATGTCTTACTCCAGCATCTAGAATTTGTTCAGAATCTTCTCAAGTTCTTGGGATTCACTGTAAACATAAAAAAGTCAAATTTGACACCCTCACAACAGATAACTTTTCTGGGTGCTCTTCTCAACACAACAACCCAGATGGCATTTCTGACATACGAAAAACAATTACAGCTGGCTTCAACTTTCAAAACCTTGGCAGCATTAACTCAGCTATCTGAAGGAAATTCCTGCAGGCTTTGGGTTACATGGCCTCCTGCATCCTTCTCATACCATATGCAAGACTACACATGAGGAAAATACAGTGGTACCTAAAAAGTGTATGGTCTCAGCATTGCCACAGTTTAGACATACAGATTACCGTCCTGCCTTGTCTTCAAAAGGAATTCCTTTGGTGGTCCAAGGCATGTACTCTAAACAAAGGAAAACCCTTCAGTCTTCCTCCAGCCACTCAGATTCTAACCACGGACGCCTCAGATTATGCGTGAGGAGCCCATTTTCAGGGCAACTGTCTGCAGGGCCTTTGGACAAAGGATCAGAAGCTCCTGCATATCAATTTAAAGGAAATGTTAGCCGTTCAGAAGGCTCTATTGGCCTTCAGGAATCTTCTACATCCAGGACAACTACTGATACGGACAGACAACACCACAGTTATGTGGTACATAAACAAGCAAGGGGGATCTCATTCCTGTCCCCTTTGCAGACTAGCCATGAATCTATGGAACACAGCTCTATCTTGCAAACTGGACCTTCAAGCTCAGTTTTTACCAGGGAAGCAAAACTTCCTGGCAGATAGTCTGAGCAGAAACCTGTCGGATCCACACGAATGGATGCTGGACACCGAAATATTCAAGATGATTACAGCAGTCTGGGGATGTCCTCACATAGACCTCTTTGCATCCCACCTCAATCATCAACTACAGATTTTTTGCACCAGGACATTCCACGAACTAGCTTGGAAAGTGGATGCACTATCATTCAGTTGGAGAAACCTCTCGGGGTATGCCTTTCCGCCTCTACCTCTTCTTCCACGGGTGTTATTAAAGATCAAACAGGACAAGCCCAAGATGATAATCTTGCTGGCCCCAAATTGGCCTCTGCAGTTTTGGTACCCAACACTGAGAAACTTTTGTCTGGAGCCCCCTTGGGTTTTACCACAGACTCCGAACCTTCTGTCCCAACACCAGGGTCAGGTTCTGCACTCCCATGTCAAAACTCTCAGCCTGGCGGCATGGTTAATCCAGGGTCTATGATTCATTCTCTCCTACCCAAGCAGGTTATGGATGTCATTTTAGAAGCCAGACGTCCTAGCACTAGAAATTCTTATGCAGGAAAATGGAAAAGATTTTGCTCCTGGATGCAGGCTCAGGATTCAGATCCTCTTATTCCTAACATTCCTCTGATTTTACTTTACCTGACAGACCTCTTACATAAGGGTCTCTCTTTCTCTTCCATAAAAATACATGCCTCTGCTGTTTCTGCTCATTATAATACAGACCCTCCTATCTTTTCCCACCAGCTCATGAGACAGTTTCTCAGAGGAGCTAAGAACTTAAGGCCCCCTAGATCTCCACCCATTCCTGCTTGGGATCTCAACTATGTTTTGGAAAAGCTCACCTTGCCTCCTTTTGAGCCTGCTGCCACATCTGACATCAAGTTTTTATCTTGGAAGACAGCCATCCTGTTAGCTCTGACCTCTGCCAGGAGAGTATCGGAGTTGCAAGCTCTCATGGCTGTGGAACCTTATATTATTTTTCATCAAGACAGGGTGTCTTTAAGGACTAATCCTACTTTCATGCCTAAGGTGGTTTCCAAAGTGGCTCTAAATCAAACTATTCACTTGCCAACTTTTTTCCCCACTCCTCAAAATAAGGGGGAAAGGATCTTGCATTCCTTGGATGTACACAGACAACTACGTTTTTACCTGGACAGAACCAAGGACATCCGGAAATCAGAGCAATTGTTTGTTTCTTATGCTTCTAGTTCCCAAGGTAAAGCCATTTCAAAATAGACCATTTCTAAATGGATTGCTCATGGAATCAGATTTTGCTATTCTCACCATGGAAAGCAAATCCCAGGAAGTATAAGGTCTCACTCTACCAGAGCTGCTGCCACTTCAGCTGCCTTCCTCAGGGGAGTTCCTACCAAAGACATTTTGGAAGCTGCAACTTGGAGTTCAGTGCATACTTTTTCCAAGCACTACAATCTTCCTCTCTACTCTGTCTAGGGCTGGCTTTGCTTCTGCAGTCTTGCAGGGCCTTTTAGCCGCCCCCTCTACTTTATGACCACCTCCCTTTTATTCTGCTTTGGGATTCAACCCTACAGTCATGACTGCAACAGTGGAACACGATGAACATAGTACAGTTGTGTACACTTACCATAAATGTAGATGTTCGAGTGTCTTCACTGTTGCAGTCTGGGTTACCCTCCCTCCTGTCCCCTCTTATTTTTTCCTTTGTGTGGTTCCCTTCTTCACCCTTCTTCTGAACTGTATTTGCAAAGGGTACGGGATCTTTCTCATTTTGAAACACCTGACATCTGGGGCAAGAAATACTGGAGAAAATGGCGTCGGCTGTCAGCTTTGTACTCCTGGCGCTCTGATTTCATCAGGGAGCATGGCTGAACAGCTGACGCCGGACCCAGACATTGGGATTCTGGCCGACCGAGGACTGCCTGCCGGCAGGGGAGAACCCTACAGTCATGACTGCAACAGTGAAGACACTCGAACATTTACATTTATGGTAAGGGTACACAACTGTACTTTTTGTTTTATGCCTAAATGTAAGCTTATTGTTATAGCAGTTTAGCTGCTTCTTCTGTTTCATTTACTTGCTTATTCTGTTTCTTGTAACATGTAGGCATTTTACATACAGAAATAACTATTGTATGTGATTATTACATAAGATGTAGGACATAATTATGTCCTACGATCGCAGGATATTTTACATTTATAATGGTTTTGCTATGGACTCGACTGCCCAGAGGGGGACTGTCCCTCACAATGTGGGACAGGTGGTAACCCTGACCATTGGGCTAGGCTTAGCTATTGGCGGTGCGCTAACACGATGCGTTTCGCTTCCACTTGGTATAACTATTGACACTACAATAGGATACAGGCACGGGGTTTTAAATGTTGTTTGTTCGAGGGATGGGGACTCAGTATTCAGCTATGTGCATTTGTGTTTGCTTCTTATTTTTGTGTTCACAAAACTGTGTTGCATGCTTTGCATACGTTTCATAATCCATAGACACTGACAGGTATGATTACTATTAGAGGCAGGCTGTACTATTCAGCATTTTAGGTTGCACGTAAACAGCCAACATGTCCATGCCTCTGTGCGGCGCTTGAGTACACCCCATGCACTCGCGCACGTTTCCTATGCACGTGGATGTGGCGGCAGCGCGCCTTCATTAATATGCATATGGCGCTACTGCACCATCTCTACGCCGCACGACCGGCGCAAGCCTAACGCCGTTCTTGCGCCAAGCTTCATGAATCCGGGACTGTATTTACTGTGACTTATAAAATTCATTTTAATACCTAGAACCTAAAGAATACTATCAGTATACAATAGTTTCTGCTGAAGAGTTTGCCATTTATACTTCTTTCACAACCATTTTGGTTCCAGAGATATGAACAGTTGTTTGAAATGTGAGGACATAATTTGATTCTGTCAAAAGGCTTAGGCTCTGCCCATTGGAAGTTGCACTGCAAACTTCCTGATGTCTGTTAGATTGAATGAGTTAATATTTTCATACTGTTTTGCAAGGCATATGGAATAGCACTATATTCAGAAAGCTGAATATACAAGTTAACTAATGTAGTAGTGGATTTTGTGGCTGTAACCTAGGTTAACAGTTGGCTGGATGACAAAACACAAGGCTAATATGTTAAAGCCAACTCTGAAGAAAGGAGAGATGTAAGTGAGGTACTGCCAGTTTCTGTGCTTAGACCATTGCAGACAGATTACATGGAAAATTTGTAATTCCTTTTTCACAAGTGATATAAAGATTTGAAGTGAAGCTGGTTCGTGCTAAGGAAGAGAAGGGATTTGGGAAGGCTGGAAGAATGTTCACATTTATAAATGCTCATGTTTAGTGCAAAGAAATGCAAAAAAAAAAAAAAAAACTTGGTATTGTAAACATGGGAGTAGGCCACACAGTGAGAGGTGTTGCGATCAGAAGTTCTGGAAAGGGACCTGTGCTTTATATATCTATATTAGATTAGTGAGGGTTAGTGTAAGAAAGCAACAGAAAGTGGATGAATGCTGAAGTGTGTCATGAGAAATGTTACTGGTACAAAAATAAAGCAGCCTTTTTCTGTAAAGACGGATGGTGAGACTAAATGCAGAGTCGGTGTCAGATCAGCATTAAAAGGAGTAAGAAGAAAGACCAAGGGGAGCTTGATTTGTATGTGTGTCCTTCTGAAAAGGAGGTATGTGACATCATAATAGAAGCATGCAGGGGCTAGTAGAATCCAGAATGGTTCACATTTCAGAAAAGATTTAAAAAAAAAAAAAAAAACAAGAAGCCATAGGTCTAGACAGAGAGGAAATGCTCAGACATAAAGTAATTTTTCATTTTGAATATTTTGAATGCGTATTTGTGATTTGTTGAAAGTTGCAGGAGATTTTACCTCTGCACAAGGCAGACTTTTTAAAGCAGCAGTGCCTTTGAATAATGTTTGTGTGTCTGTGGTGGAGGGGTAAAATACTGATTCATAGTTTGATAGGAGGTTACTACGCTAGCGGCCCTAGACCCTTTGCAAACCTAGCCATTTTAATTCCGAGTATCCCCATTTGTTCTTTTTTTGAGTAGTTCGCAAAACAAATTTATGAACAGAGTGGTTTTGTAATCAACACCGGCTACCCCTGTCCATGAGCTTGGTTGATGAAGAACATTGATTTAGCTATTAATAATGAGTTTGAACGTGGACCAAATGTGCCATAGTTTCTGAAAATTTGTGTTCCTCTATTTTCTGTAATAATGTTTCATTAGCAGGTAATATTTTCTGGAAATTCAGTTTTTGGCTACTATGTACATTTTTTGTGAAAGTGGTAGGTGAGTGAAATAAAAATAGTATTGTAATTTGTGTAAGCACAAGATACTGATGCAAACATATCTGTATATCAGATGGATGTCTATAGGGTTATTTAATATTAATCTAAAGACAATATTTAATATGCATCTCTTGGGTAAAAAAGCTTTGGAGTAAATAATCCCATTACTTAGCTGAATATAAAAAATATCAATCTTTCCATCCATGTAATGTAGCTAATTTGAAGGGTGCATATAGTGTAACTGAACATATTAGGAGAATGATGTGCCTTGGTAAGGTTCGAAGGTTTAGAAAACATCCTTTATGAATGATAATGTGCTAAGTATATGTGTATGTGAAATTAATAATTCACTAAATAAATGTTAAATGCAATACATATTTTTGTATTTTTTTTCAAAACCAAGCAAAATATATATGTTTTATTTTTTCTTCCAACTGATTATATAGCAGATGATTTTTCAGTACTAAATTGTACCGCAGGCCTTCACTCTTACAAGTCCCTTTGGATTCTGCACAGGTACAAATGGATGCAGAAACTGAAGAGAAGCTTCTGGCTCATGAAGTGAGTCCTGTATTTTTATGTAGCACCAGATACCATGAATTAACAAAACACTTTGGGGTGGGGGAATGTTGCTGTTTGTGTTGCTGATAAAGATCCCCAAAGGAAGAAAACCTTCTGTTTCAGGATTGAAAGGGCTGTCTGTAAGCAAATTCATCTGTAAAGAGAAGAGTGTATGTGTATTGCACTTTCTCTGACTCAGAGTGCTACCCTAGTACTTTTGTTTTGTTTTAGGAGTTAAAAAAAATCAGCATTCCTTATTCCCACCCTTTTCTAGTAGCTTAATGGTTTAAAGCCTTTTGTTAGCCTGTTGAAAAGGGAACATAATTCGCACTATTTACGAAAGTGTTTAAACAGCAAATTCTGTGTTTTTAACTTAAATTTTTAAGTTGCTTTTATGACTCTGCAAACAAACATCCAACTTTTGGAAGTTATTGTGTCCTGATACAGTACTCAGTAGCACTTTGAAGACCATATATGTGTATGTTGCTGCTGGCAGTAACAGACATGATAGACATCATTTTAATGTTGCTTTCTCCCTGTTTTATATTCTGACATTCCCTTCTGACAGCCTTTATGCTGTCTGAAACACCCATCAACTTTTATGCAGCTTTGTACCTCCCCACTACACTTGATGCAATTTGATACTTCCACCATGCTTTGTGCATTCTGATGCCCACCACCATCTGTGATTACTTCTAAAGCCCCCAAGGCTTTTTGCAGTCTCATACCCTCACCACCATTCTTGACACAGTCTGAACCAGCCAGCACCATCTTTGATTCATTGTCTTATCCACTATCACCCTAAATGCGGTGTAAATCTACCACCACCCTTGATTCATTCTCATACCCCCAGCACCCTTGGTTCAGTCTGAAATCTATACCAGTCTTGATGCAGTCTTGCACCCTCCACCAGTCTTGTTGCATTCTGCCAAAAGCCTTGATGCAGTCTGATACCTCCAGCAGAACTGATGCATCTCAATTTATTCTTATGCCTTCACCATCCTTGATGCAGGTTGACACACACTTCCAGCCTTGAAGCAGCTTCATACCCCACCATGCTTGAAGCAGCCTAATACCCTTACTTGACACCCCCTACCAAGCTTAATGCATTTTATTAACCCCACAACCTTTGTACAGTTTGATACTCCTTCCCATGAATGCAGCCTGATACCTCTGCTCCCTTTGATGTAGTCTGATACCTCCACCATCCTTGATTAATTTTCTTGCCCAATTAACATTGATTCAGTTTGACACCCCCATCGTCCTTATTACAGTCTGCTTCCTGTTGACCATCTAGCCCACTTAACTCTTTGTTTGGCCTGCTTGTTCCCCTTTTTCTGTTTCAGGTGGTGAAGGCTGAAATGTTAGGTGATACTCTGTCTATACTTGAGTGGGGTTTTTGTTGCCTGTAGTGTCATTATTGATTACATTTGGACTAAAGAATACCATGTATGTTTTTCTGCTCTTTACTCAAACCACATATCTGGACTTCCACTGATGTATGCATTGACTGCTGCTGTGTCATATTGACTTTGTCCCTTTCCCCATACAGTTCGAAAAGCTGTCATCTTGGCCTCCACCAAAACGTTTCTTAGTGTGGACGGTACCTCAGATCCATGTACTCAGTGTGTGACCAACATCAACCATTCGCTTCCCCCATCATACACCTATCTCCAGTTATCCTTATACTTCCTTCTTGAAGCTTACTGGTTCTGTATTTATAAATGTATCCCTTTTTGCTTTGGAGTCACCTTTCCTGGCTGGTGTATAAAACCAGCAAAATAATAATTTCTGAGTCTTGAAATTGTAAATTACAGAATTCTGTGATATATTTAAAAAAATGGGGTATTCTTCTTCAATTATTAGTTGGGGTGATTTGAGGATAAAAAAAAGTGGTAGTAGGATTAGTCCCCTGTATGGGGAATGTGGTGGATTTCACCCTCCACAGAATATGCCATTGAGAAGTTGGTTTGAATGCCATTTGCGTGCTTTTTCACTCACTGAATTTTGTGATGTTTGCATTGGTGGTTGAAATTTACCAACATATTTTTTCTGGTATGTATCTTTGATTGTATTGCATCATCACTGTTTTCTTGCAAGCTTTTGTCGCACCAGAATAGTTCTTATACTGGGACTATATCTAGTCCTTGCAAATATGACAGACTGTTGCTTTCACTCTTGGAATGGTTGTATATGGGGTATATAAAAATTATTCCTGATCATGCCCAATGATTGCTGGATACCTAACCAGCCAACTGAATTGTGTATAATTTCTGGATGACTACCAAGGCTAACAGAACTTTTCTCTTAACAAGATCTGCATTGAAGGTTGTGTGAGTAAAGCGTAACCTACCAATTGTAGGTGATGATAGTAAGTTAGGTTACAGTACCATTACTGACTGCAGAGTTCCACTGAAAATGTCAAGACAGCAGAAATAACCTCTCCACATTTTCCCAGCAGTCTATTAAGCACTGCCTATTGTAGTTTACTTGTGTTTAAGATCACTTCAGCTTAACATGTGAAGTCTTTGTTATGGCTGTTAACAGTGGTGACTTGGTCACTGGTTCTCTTCTTGTTAGCACTAGTGAAGTTTTGTTTTGTCTGTGCACAGTGCTTCAGGTATCATTGACCAGCCTCCCTCCCAGCGTGCGAGGGGAAAGAATTGGGTGAGCTTGTTAAGATAACTTCCCCTGAGTTACTTGGAAATCCTCAGAGTTAGTCACAACAGCTCTGGACATTCTGGTGGAAAAAAATGGGTTTACCTTAGAAGTAATGTTCTTGATTTTAAAAAGAGTGGCTTTCATCCAGCAGATTATTTTTACACTACAAGCAACTTTTGTCAGTGTCTGCTACATTTTCTGTGAAGTAAGTTTGTTAGGAGGAAAGAGGTCACCATAAATAATCCTGTAAAACAGTGTAATCAGGTGTACTTAAATAATGGCAGATGATCTTTGCTTTACCAGATCATCCCTTGTCAGCTACCTTTAATCAGTTCCTGCAGGCTTTTGACAGACATCCCTTTTATTTATTTATGTATGTATTTATTGATTGATTGATTGACATTTGATTACCGGGAAAGTCCGACTGGGTAGAAGCCTATTTTCAGCAGAGGCCTGGGGAGAAAAGCTGCAGATTATTATAAAGCATTTTAAGAGCAGTAATTTTACAATCTTCAAAATAAAAAAATCTGTACTTTAAATAATTATAACAAGGTAGACATGATATAAAAACATTGGTTAATCATTTTTACAAGATTTGTGACAATCATTTAATATTTAGAGAAATTTTAGACAGTTTGTAGAGAAATAAAGGTAGCTTAGTGTGATAGAAATATGAATCTCAATCTGAAGTGAGGGAAATGAGGGAAAACAGGCTCATGGTATATTTAGAGCAAAAGTCAGAGAAGATAATTTGATACCAGTGAAGGAAGAAAGGAGAGTAAGGAGATATAAGGAATGAAGATATATATGTTCACATTTAGGGATATAGTTTATACTGGTTTTGAGCAAGAACAGAGACAGATTTTAGCTAGGAAGTCTTTCAGACTGGTTTTGAAAGACGGGAGGGAAGGGTATACACCTGATGGATACAGGTAAGGAGTTCTAGGCCTTAACAACCTTGTACGAGTGCAGACAATACCCGGCAGATTTGCTAGGTTTGTAGACAGGAGTTCTTGGTCACTGGATCTCAGTGTCCAAATGGGAACTTGTTTTTTAGTGCTGGGCAGGCAGAGGAATGCTGGATAATTTTGTAGTTGGTAAGAAGTTATGTATGTGTTAGTTGACGTCGAACTTCTAACCAGTTAAGGCTTTTCAGTGCTATACAGTGGTGGGTGCTGCAAATGTAGCAGCTTTATTATAACATTATTTAAGTTTTATTTTTTGTGAAGCCTGGAGGATAGTAAGAATGGGAGTGCCATAAAAAAGAGCGGGGAAGAGATAAGTAGTGGCAACTGTAGTTTTAGTTGTGCCATTGAGAGAGTTTTTAGCTGTGTAAAGCACCCCTAGTTTTTGATGATTTTTTTTAATGCAATTTTTTATATGCAGGTTGATTGTAAGATTAACACGTCTTTCATATCTTTCATTAAACTTATGTATCTATACAGGCACTGTTTTATCATTAGCACTTTACTGCTGCCTTAATACATTCCTGCAGTTTTTTGCCATTGTTACCCCCCCCCCCCTTTGTAAACTGCAGGCCAAAATCCACTTCTTTTAAGTTGCAGAACTTTGTATTACCCCCATCTCATTATGCATTAGAATCCATCATTACCTGCTGCAGTTGTACACCATAATGTATTGTGATACTTTGTTACACACTGGGATCCTAGAATGTGTTGTCAAATTCACTGTTACCAGTTAGGATCACAAACCACACTGCAACATGATGAATGCCATCTACTGGGATCTCAGGCCATATTGTAGTATGATTGCTGTGTTTTTCTGAGATCACAGTTCCCATTATGGCAAGATCATGGTTATCCACTGAGTTTGGAGACTCACAGTGACTGCTGTTCTGTGGCATCAGAAACCACACTGTAGCCAGATCTCTATTATTCAGTGTGTTTGCATATCACAGCATGGCACAATTATTTCCACCCTCTGGGATCACAAACCACTATATGATAGTCCAGTCTTACAAGATTTCAGACTACATCATGGGATGGTCACTGTTAACAGAACACATTACCCACTGCAGTCATAAACCATTCTGTGGATTGATTATTTTGTATCTACAGGAATCAAACCCACACTGTAGTGATCTGATGTATGTACTAGGGAAACAAAATATATTGTGGCATGATCACTGTTACTCTCAGGGATTATAGGTTCATAGGTAGGTACTAGGCTATTGGCCCTAGGGCCTATAGAAGCCTAGCCAAAAGGTACCCTGCCTTTCGCCACCCAAGAAAATTATTTTCCTGTGCCACTGTTGAGCAGAGCCATATAAGTGATCCCGGGGTGAATTTCCTATCTCCCATCCAATCATCAAGATTTTTCTTGAAGAGTGCTAATGAGGAGCTTTGTTTGATATACATAAGTAGTTTGTTCCAGAGTATAGAAAGTCTCTGGGACAGGAATCTATCCCTCCAGCATGTTCTGTTTATTGTGGTGACAAGGTTTAGGTCCCTAGAGCATGTAGCTTGGAGGGATTGGGATTTCTTTAAGTGGAGCATGTCCAAAAGCTCTGGGTTTGACATAGCTTTGTGTGTTAGGCAGAGAATGCCTCTGAGTAGGTGATATGTGACGGAGTAAAGCTGCAGTTTTAGATGGTCTGGGTAGGGCATCTGTTTGAGGCCAGTAATCCTCTTTGTGAGGTATTTCTGTGGCCTTTCCAGTTGTTGTAGATGTCTTGTGAAGTACATACCAAAAGGGGGCGTTGTACTCTATAATGGGTCTAATGAGTGATGAGTAGAGGGGATGAGAAACCTTTTATGATGAGGTGTGCCACGTAGAAGGATTTCCTGACTACTGTGGCAATGTGATTATCAAAGGAGAGACTACTGTCCACCTGTGTCCCAAGGTCTCTTATCACACTTTCGGTGTTAGGTAGACTACCGCCTATGTGGTAGTGCATGTGTACAGAGTTTTTACCAAAAGGGGTGACAGTGCACTTTTTGGCACTGAGCTTGAGGCCATGGCTTTGACACCAGGCATCTGTCTCAGCGAGGCCCTTTTGTAGGACGCCCACATCTTTTGGAGTTTTAATTATGGCTCCTAGTTTGCAGTCATCCTCGAACTTCATTAGCCAAAGACCTTCTGTGTTAGCTTGTACTTCAGAGAAGCAGATACCAAACAAGAGAGGACCCAGGACTGAACCCTGTGGTACTCCACTTGTCACTGGTCTGAAGTTGGATTTGGAATCTGCTACTTTCACAGTGTGAGTTCTGTCAGTGAGCCAGTTGGCAACCCATCTTGTGACATAGGGATTTATACTTAGTTTAGTGAGTTTTGCTATAATTTCAGAGTGGGGGATGGTGTTGAAAGCCTTGGCGAGACTTTAAGATAAAGTGAACATTTTTTCCTAGAGGGGGCAACTGGGAGACGCCTTTAGAAGACAAAGAACCAACCTGGCAGTTGAGACTGAACACAACCCATGAACCGGGAAGTATTCTGTGCCCTGTTCTGTCTTATGCATCATTAACTGTGCTGTGCTTTGATCAGTGCTACATGTTAAGATCGCAGTCATAGGTACTATTAATGACTTGGGTGACAAATGTAAATATATGCTCACTTGCTCGTGCACTCACACACACGTGTGTATACATATTTGTGTTAGTTAACTGGTGAGGTGGACTGGCCCATGAACAGTTTTCAGCTGTGACCCAAGACAGTAAAGCAGCAATGACTTTGATAAGAAGAATGATAAATTTATAAATAAAGCTAACAATAGTAACAGTATGAAAACAGTTTTTTGAATCATCTGGTAATACAGAGAGGTAAAGACATGTTGCAGTCTTTCAACATTGAACTAAAACAGCTATTCTACATAATGAAAACAGTTACATTTGTAATCTTCAAATTGTTCTTGAACTTGTCTTCTAACTCCACATGACTATTACCATTCTTAGTTCTTGTGATAGGCCATTTCATGTTGCAGGTGATGTCTTGGAAAAAGCCCTTTTGCTGAGGGACAATTAGAATGCTGAATATTGAAAAGGATGGTGCTCCCAAACTGCTTGATTTCAGTGCATAAAAGGCAGTTATTTGTAAAATGCAATTTCTTTGCTGAGGGTGTACACTACAGATTAGTAATCAACTTAAAAAACACAGTGTGGCTGCCAGTCATGGTTAGAGCTACACTGTTCAACACAACTGGCAGCCATTTAGCTTTAGACAGACCGACAGGCAGTGAAGCTCTCCATATTGGGAAAGGGAAATAAACTTACACATTTCATTTTTGGAAGTTTTAGCAATAAGGTATTACTTGATGAGTTCTGGGCAACAAAAACTGGTGTGTACTCGGCTCTTGGCATTAAGACATGGAATCCAGTAACAAGACACAGATCTGGGATCATGAATAGTACACCAAGATATAATCACTATTCTTCACTGAGATCACAGACCTTAGTCACCATAATCACTGTTGCCTAATGAGAACTGAAACCACAGTGTGTTAACAATGTTTGTTGCCCAGTGGGGTTAATATTCAGACTTTGCATGATCACTTTTTACCAGTTGAAATCACATGTCACACAGTGGCCTGATCATTGTTACTGACTGGAATCACAAACCAAATTGTTGCATGGTCATCTTTACTTGGAAGAATTGCAAACTGTGGTGTAGCATGATTACCACTACCCGTAGATATCCCAGACAACACTCTTATATAGTTTGTATTGCGTTTCTTGATCACAGATCAGCCACTGTTGCAGACTGCATCACAAATCACACTGTGGTATAATCAGTGTTCTGCAGTGGATCCCAAGTCGCATCATATGGTTATATATTTTAATGCCAGGAATTGCAAAGCACAAAACGGCATTGCTTACTTGGTTCACAGCCTACACTGTGATGCAGGTAGTACCATGTACTAGAGATTGCAAACCATTATTTGGTCTGGTCTGTTTTACCCACATTTAAATCATAGACCACACCGTACCATGACAGTAGGTCCTCTAAAACATACTGACAGCAGGTCCTCCAAAACATATTGTGGCTTAATCACTGTTATCAGATAGGATTCTGTTCCAGAAATTTTTTTTCCAGATTTCACAGTAAGCAAAGAAGTATGTCAGAATGTACCCTGGCCTTGTGGCACATATGGATGAAGCCTTGACTGTGACGCAGATGACAAAGATTGACTAGTGGTGTGGGAAGATGGAAGAGTGGGGGGGGGGGTGAGAGATGCATGGTTTGCAAATGTGTACTTGCATGGCAGACGTTCCAGGGGAGTGGTGAAGTCCACTTCTCCCAGAATAGACTGCGGGGAGAGGGGCCACGGGTGAATCTGCCCAACCAGTGGGGGTAGCCCTTGTGGAGGTGTGTGAGCAAGTGGGCGTGCCTCCATACAATGGCATAAACATTCTGTCTGCAGTAATGTGGAATGCACTTCACCACTAGGGGTTGGGGTTAGGCTGTATTTGCAAATTGTCATGCTAATGCTCCATACTCAGCTGTCATCACACGGTGAATGAATGGGTTGAGGAAAGCTGTCACTTGCAGTGAGGAATGAATTGGCCAGTAGATTGTAGAGAGCTGATGGACATCAGGTGATGGGGCACAAAAAATGCTGTATTAAAACAGAAAAAAGTATGCTGTAGACACAGAGAGATATCCATTATGTAACTACAAGCATGTTAACTGCTGTTGTAAGTAAATTAAGAAAACTGTGGATGTTATGTTGTCCCCATCTCGCCTTCGTTCTTGCTGGTTGGGGTCCGGAGCTGATCCTCGGCTTCGACTCAGCCGTTTACTATAGCACGAGAGCTTATACTGGCTCGAGGCTAAACACTATCCCAACATGCCTAGCGGTAGCTACCCAGATTTCATTTGCCGCTTGCAGCATTGAGATTCCGACTACTGGCTCAGGCTAAGTATTTAGTTTTTTCGTATTTTACCAGGATTTTACTAGTTTAATTACCTTGTTAGTGTCTGTCTTAGTCCTCGTTTAGTCTAATAACCTTCTGACTTTCCTCTGCTGTTGTTTTTTGGGGTCTTGGCTGTCGTTTTCTTAGGCCTTACTTTCCCCTTGAGCCCGTTTAACTTAGAGGATTCGTTTCTTCTTTCCTCACTATCTGTTGGAGTAGCCGTTTAAGTTAGTGGCTCTCCTATTGGGGGAGTCGCCATTTTACTTAGAGGCTCTCAGCCTTCTTTTTCTTTTTCCTAAAGAATAAAAATAAAAAAAACAAAAAGATATCCTTGCTTGTTGGTAGTGTTTGTAGTTGTGTATTGCTAGCCATTACAGCCTTATTTTTGCTGTTTATGTCTTCCTAGTTTATCCAGCATGTCCAAAGAGTCAAAACCCTCTGGCTTTAAGAAGTGCGACTTGTGCTGCCCAAAAATGTTCCTTACGGAACAGTAGGTCCTCCAAAACATACTGACAGCAGGTCCTCCAAAACATACTGTGGCTTAATCACTGTTATCAGATAGGATTCTGTTCCAGAAATTTTTTTCCACATTTCACAGTAAGCAAAGAAGACTGTGTATACTGTTTAGGGGCTGTGTATACTGTTTAGGGGCTGTTCACCTGCAGGACTCATGCTCTGTCTGTCATGCTTTCAGTTCTAGAGTCCTGCAGGAGAGAAAAAATAAACTAATTCTGTGTGGCCTTTTCAAGAACTCTCAGGATCCTTTGTCTCTGGTTCCTCAGACAGCAAAACAGTGTGACAAATCTCCCAAACCATTCTCAATGGTTCTGATTTTGGAGCAACCCAAATCTGCTGTCAAATCTTCAGCTCTGTCAGTTCCCAGTGTCGGCTCCGATAAAGCTATGTCTCCGGCAGCTCCATCAGTGACTTCAGAGCCAGACTGGGCCCATAAAAGAACCAGGTCTCCCTCTTTGAAGCCGGTGCGTTCTGCTCCACAGTCTCCTTTTTTGCAATCTGTGGCAGGCAGTCACCAGTCCTCCAGGCTTTCGGACCATGATGTGGAGAGAGTGGTTAATAGGCTCCTCAAGTCACAGGCACTTGCCAAATTGCTATCGAGCCCAGCCCATAAGGAATTGGCTCCTTCGTCCCATCCAGCTTCTCTGTCGGTTCCTCCTCCGACTCTCTTGAGCTCAGAGCCGTGGTGCATGGACATTGTGGTGGTGGAACCATCGGCTCCATTTAATTCTCCTTTATCGGTTCCGACTCCCGCTCTGATATCCTCAATGTCTCAGTCCATCAAAGGATCTGGATGCCAAAGCTCTCTTGTCAGCTCCGATGGGGGAAACCGCATTGGACCCTTGTCCGACCCTGCTGTCCCTCACGGAGCTTCAGTGCAGGTGAGCTTCGCTCCCACATCAGCCTCGGAGCTGTCACTCTAGGTTCGCAGGAGATCTCTGGGCTCTCTGGAGCTGGAGGCTCTTTCGACTCGGGACTGTGGCTCCTTCGAGGTGATGAGGAGTGTGTTGTCCCCTGAGACTGCTCCACCCTCGGTTCCATCGGCTCCTTCTCCCTTGGTGCTTGTGCCTGCCTTTGACCCTCATCCTCCCTCCAAGCGTAGGGAACCTGTGCCCCAGGACGCCCCATTGGGCAACCCCACCCCTTCCGAAACCTCCCCCAAACATTCGGAGGAGGTGCCTCGGAAGAAAAAAATGTAAGAGGAAGCATCTGGACTCCTCTGAGTCCCATCACTTCGGTCACAGACTTAGATGAATCGGAAGGGTCCCCACGGTCCTCCTCTGAAGATGTCTCCTTTTCAGACATCTTGGAAATCCTTACAGGGGTGGCTGAAAGACCCTAGCCCCTTCTGAGGATGAGTCTGTCTACCTAGACGCATTTGGTTCCTGACCGTCCACCTCTTGGGTGTCTCCGCCTTTTGACCCACTTTTGTCTGTAGTGAGTCAGAAGGCATGGAGTGCTCCAGAGACCATGGAACCGGTTCCGCAGAGACCAAATAAATTTATAACTGTCCCCGAAGACAAGATGTTCTTCATGTTTCACTGTTGCAGTCATCACATTTGGGTTATCTGCCTGCAGGTAACCCTCAGCCGGCCTGAATACCAGAGTCTTGGATTCCTGCTGTTGGATGCTATCTCTTTTTCCTTGATGTCAGCTCATCAGGGGTATAAAACATGCAGCCGATGCCATTACATCCGCCTTTCTTGCCACACGGTGCCCGAAGCAGAAGCAGTTCACAAGTGCCTGTCGGCCGACTCCTGAAATTTTCGTTTTCGAGTTTCAGAACCGAAGTCTTCAAAAAAGCTGAGTACCCCGTTGGGGGTCCTTTTTCTTGCTCTTAACCGATGTCAGTAAAAGTTAACAATTGTATTACCCGTGGAAAGCAAATACCTCATAAAGAATTTAATTCGTACTGCATTCTTTGCTTATGCCCAGACCACGACGTTCCTCACTGTCAGTTTTGCACCTTGTTCAACCCCCAAACTATTCGTCATCGGTCTATATTTGCAGCAAATTATTTTGGTACTCTGTATAATTATCCAGAAACGACTTCAGTAAGCCATCCGACTACCGATATTCCGAAAAAAACGTAAGGATAAAAACAGAGACAGACTGCATAGGTCAAAAACTGCCGATGACGCTTCCTTTAAGCTAGTCGCCAGTTCGGTACTCAGGCGCTTTCGCAGCCCCTGATACCCGCTACTTCGGACTCCTAGGCCTCTACTGAGACCCATTCGAAGTCCGGTATGCCGCGAGATGCTTCTTTGACTATGTAACCTGTGGATGTCTCTACCTTGGATGGGTCCGGTGCCGCTGTGCAGGCACCGGCTTATGAGGGTGTATTCAGGCCTACAGACTTACATTTTAAACCTACGCCATCTTCTTCATCCAGGCCTAAAACCCGGCCCACGCCTAGAAAACCGTCGTCCAAACCGCATGCTCAGACTCCAAAAAAAGGCTTAGGGAATTCTTACTCCTCCCTCAACACAGGCCTTTAGCTATCCCTCCTGTTCTGGACATTGTAGATTATGCCTTCTTGGAATCTAGCCTTTCCCCAGACACTTTACCTCCAGCTCCCAGAAAACCTGACTGGTATTACAGAGTACCTGACTCTCACAAGTTCCTCTTCAAGAATCCTACTGTGGATCCAGAGACCATTTCCCAGGGACCAAAGGGCATTAAGGCCACTGCTGCCAAAAACCCTACCCCTTCTGATAGAGATTCTAGAGCCTTGGACAGATGTGGTAAGAAGGTATATACTTCGGCTACTTTAGCCATTAGGGCTTTAAATTGCCAATTTCATATGTTAAAGTACCAGCAGCATATTATGAGACTACTTAAACAGAAGATGATGTTGATTCTTGACTGTACTGAACACATACAGGATTTAATGCATTCTGCAGAACAAGTTGGTAAACATACTTTGCAATGTGGTTTTGACTCTTTAGAAGCATCTTGCAGGGCTGCTGTCACTGGATCTGTACTTAGAAGGCATGCTTGGCTTAAGGAGCAAAACTTGCCAGATCATGTTAAACCTAAATTACTGGATGCTCCCTTAAACCAAGACCGCCTGTTTGGCAACAAAGCAGAAGAAATACTCAAAAAAATATGGAGGAAAAAGCTAAATCTATGCAAACTGTTAAATATTTCCTGCAAGTACAGCCTCCCAGATTTAGTAGGCATTGGCCTTCAAAGAATTGGTCCTTTCTGGCCTCTTCCAGGCCTTCTCAGTCCAAACCCAGGAACAGCAGACCACCTAGGTTACAGTCTCAGGCTGCTCACAGGCCTAAGCAGTGGGAGGCTCCCACTTCCAAAGCAGGGAGTAGTAAGACACCCCTCTACGGGAAAATGGGATAATGACTTAACCTTAACCCTTCCAAGCCCTGCTCAGCTGCCTGCTCCCTTAGGAGGAAGGCTTGCCCTACATGCAGAAAACTGGGAACTCATTACCCAGGACAAATGGGTTTTGAATATAGTTTCCCAAGGATACAGATTCCACTTTCACACCCTACCATCCCCAAACGGTTGGCCAGACCTACCCCTAAATCAGTGGGCAGAGGCTCAACAGCAGGTTCTCTCTCTTCTAAGTATCAGGGCTATTCAGCCTGTCCCAGCAGAAGAAAAGGGACAAGGTTTTTATTCAAGACTTTTCCTGGTACCCAGAAAAGATAGCTCCTGGCATCCTATCCTGGACCACTCTATTCTAAACACTTTTTTGGTAATCCCAAAATTCAAGATGCTAACTCTTCAACAGCTGCTTCCTATGCTAGGCAAAGATGCCTGGTTGGCAACCTTAGACTTAAAGGAAGCTTACCTGCACATTCCAATAAGGGAATCTTGCAGGAAATACCTATGCTTCAGGGCAGGCTCCATGCAGTTCCCTGCACTTCCCTTTGGCTTATCCACTGACCCCAGGGTATTCACAAAATGTCTAGCTCCGGCCATTGCATTTTGCAGGCAGAGAAATATTCAAATATACCCGTACTTGGACGATTGTCTGATTCAGGCAGAAAGCCAGGAATTGCTATTAAAACATCTGGCATTCATAAAGAAACTTCTAAACTCACTGGGGTACACCATAAACTAAAAGAAATCTCACCTAGTACCCTACCAACAAATTGTATTCCTGGGAGCAAGCTTGAATACACCTTCCCAGATGGCTTTCCTTACTCCAGAGAAACAAGTTTATTTGACAGCCTACTTCAAACTACTGGCCACAAAGACCCAGCTATCTGCAAGGAAAATTCTGCAAGCCCTGGGGTTCATGGCCTCTTGCATTCTACTAATTCCATATGCAAGACTGCATATGAGGAAACTACAATGGTATCTAAAAAAGCCTATGGTGTCAACATTCTCAGGACCTGGAATTGATGATTCCTATCATTCCTTGTATAAAGACAGAGTTTCTTGGGTGGGCAGAGGCCTGCTACCACAACAAGGGTCTCCCTTTCACTGTACCCTCTGCCACCCAAACCCTAACAACAGACACGTCAGACTATGCATACGGGGCTCACTTGCCAGGGCAGTGCATTCAGGGCAAATGGAACCAGAGACAGATGCACCTGCATATCAACCAAAAAGAAATGTTAGCCGTACAGAATTCCCTGACAGCCTTCAAGGACCGCATTCTTCCAGGACAATTATTGGTAAAGACAGACAACACCACAGTTTCGTGGTACATAAACAGGCAGGGGGGAACCCACTCTTACCCTCTCTGCAGACTAACCATGGCTGTGTGGAACACAGCCTTAAGTTATCAAGTGCACCTGCAAGCTAAATTCACTGACAGACGACCTAAGCAGAAATCTCATGGACCCACACGAGTGGAAACTGGAACCAAAAATATTCATCTTCTTGAGGAACAAAGGGGGGACTCCAGAGATAGACCTGTTTGCCTCCCCTCAGAACTACCAATTGGACAAATTCTGTACAAGGACTTCTCATAGTCAAGCTTGGAAAGTGGATGCCATGTCCTTTACCTGGGAAAGCCTCTCAGTTTATGCCTTTCCCCCTCTACCTCTCCTCTCGAAAGTTCTGCTAAAGATCAAAGAGGACAAACCAAGGACAATACTGATTGCACCAGACTGGCACCCAGCACTGGTACCCCCTCTTGAGCAGTATGACACTGCTGGAACCATGGCACCTGCCTCAGACCCCTTCCCTGCTGTCCCAGCAGGCAGGCCAGATTCTGCACCCTCAGCTTCAAACCCTGAACCTTACAGCCTGGCTAATTCCTAGAGCTCTCCAATAGCATCCCTCAGTAAGCAGGTGCTAGTACTAGAAAATCCTATGCTGAAAAGTGGAAAAGATACTGTTCCTGGAGCCAGACTCTGGGGATGGGCACAACGATGCCCAGCATGCATCATATTCTTCAGTACTTAATAGAAATGCTCCACATGGGCCTATCCTTCTGGTCAATTAAAATTCATGCCTCTGCCATTTCAGCACATTATAATACTGAACCCCCCCTCTTCCTCACCCCTGCTAAAGCAATTCCTCAGAGGGGCTAAAAATATAAGACCCTCCAGGAGAGCCCCTACTAAATCCTGGGACCTTAACTTTGTATTGGAAAAGCTCGCTCTCCCACCTTTTGAGTCAGCTGCAACTGCAGAGCTGAAATTCCTTTCTTGGAAAACAGCCTTCCTTCTAGCCATCACTTCAGCAAGAAGAGTGTCTGAATTACAGGCCCTCATGGCGGTGGAGCCCTTCATTATCTTCCATGCAGACAGGGTTTCCCTCAGGACCAATCCTTCCTTTATGCCCAAGGTGGTGTCTAGTGTGGCTCTTAATTAGTCCATTCATTTGCCTACCTGTTTCCCGAATCCACAAAACAAAGGAGAACGAATACTGCACTCTTTGGACGTGCACAGACAACTTAGATTTTATTTGGACAGGACAAAGCCTCTCAGAAAATCTGAACAGCTGCTAGTTGGCTTTGCTGCAGGGGCAGAGGGGAAGGCCATTTCGAAGCAAACAATTTCTAAGTGGATAGCCCATTGCATTCATTTTTGCTATAAGCACCATGGAAAACCTACCCCACAGGGGATAAGATCACATTCCACCAGGGCTGCATCTACCTCTACAGCCTTTCTCAGAGGTGTCCGTACCAGGGACATCCTAGAAGCTGCTACCTGGAGTTCTGTACATACCTTCACCAAGCATTACCACATGCCTGTTTTTTCTAAATCCAGAGCTGGTTTTGCCACTGCAGTCTTGCAGGGCTTAATAGCTGGCCGTAATGCTCTCTAAATTCCTCCTCCCTTCCTTAGCTTTGGGAATCAACCCAAATGTGATGACTGCAACAGTGAAACACGAAGAACATAGTACAGTTGTGTACACTTGCCATAAATGTAGTTGTTCGAGTGTATTCACTGTTGCAGTCCTGGTTGCATTCCCTCCAGCCCCCTGACTTCTCTTGGCTCTACCTTTCCTTCTTGTTTGGTGTATTTGCTTTTTGTTGGAGGGGTACCATAACATAGAATTGCTTCCCATTGTGGAGGCACATGACATCTAGGGCAAGAAAAACTGATGTAATGACGTCGGCTGCATGTTTTGTACCCCTGACGACCTGACATAATGGAAGAAGAGACAGCATCCGACACAGGAATCCAAGACTCTGGTATTCAGGCCAGCTGAGGGCTACCTGCAGGCGGATAACCCAAATGTGATGACTGCAACAGTGAATACATTTGAACATCTACATTTATGGTAAGTGTACACAACTGTACTTTCTTTCTTTCCAAAGGGGTTCCTGTTGATGCCATGATGGTGGCAGCAGCCACTAAGAAGGAACTTACTTCTTCATCTGCCCATCCGCCGAACAAGGAGTCCCATATGTTGGACAGGTATGGGAAGCGTATGTTCTCGTCAGCGACCTTTACACTCAGGTCGCTGAATTATTTGTCACACTTCACGTGACTTCAGAAAGGATCTTCTAAAAGAGTTGGGAGATACTCTGCAGGATCCTACAGCTGAGGGAGTTGTGAACAGGGAGGCTTCCTAGCTTGCGACCTTGACTTCAGTGCTTAATTCCTTCTTGGGGCTCATTTCTTATGCGGCATATGGAGCGAATAGGGCAGCAGGTACCGGAGTTGCTTTGTGGAAACACTCCTGGATGTGCCTTTGTCAATTTGCAGAACCGTTCAAGTCCTCCTTTATCAGTACCCCTTTTGATGGCTCATCCTTATTTGGGCCTCAGGTAAAAGAGACTCTCACTAGGTGTGAAAAGGATGGCAAGACTCTCTCTGTTGTGGGAGTCCATTTTTCCACTCCATCTAGACCATACCCTGAAGGTCAGAAGAGTGGGAGAATGTGGTTCCGTAAATTCCAGGGAGCTTCACCTGACACATGTGGAGAATTTTCCCCCAGGGGCAGAGGGGGAAACAGTAATGGAAGACGTCAGCCTCACGGCAGGGGCGGGGCTGCAACAGCAGGGCAACAGAGAGATGTTCTCTGCTAGGCTCTTCCAGCACTCCTGAAGGGAGGCCCGACTGTCTGCCTCTGGAGACAGTTGGGGGCAGAGTATCTTTGTACCCAACAGCCTGGCAAACTATTACGAAAGATGCATGGGTACTGTCAATAATGTCCAGGGGTTACAAAATTCCCTTTTCCCAGTTTCCCCCCTCAAGAACAAAATGTTCAATCACAGATGTTCCACCCAGTCTTTGGGATCAAGCAAACCTAGAAGTACAAAGTTTGCTAGAAAAAAAGAACCATCCAAGAAGTCCCCACAGACCAAATCGAATCTGGAGCTTACTCAAGGTTCCTTTTAGTTCCAAAAAAGACAGGTGACTGGAGACCCATCTTGGATCTCAGCAAGCTAAACAAATCAGTAAAAAAAGCGAAGTTCCGGATGGTAACACTGCAGTTAATTCTTCCCTTTTTGGGTCAGGACAATTGGATGTGCTCCATCGATTTCCAGGATGCGTACTACCACATAAAAATGGACAGGCGATCCAGGAGGTTCCTACGCTTCTGGCTGGGAGCCAGTCATTATCAGTTCATAGCTTTGTCCTTTGGTCTCAACACAGCCCCCAGGGTGTTCACCAAGTGCATGGCAGTGGTCATGACTCACCTGAGACGTCTAAAATTCCAGGTGTTTCTATATCTAGATGACTGGCTCTTCACTACTACCCCCGAGCATCAACTGATCAAAGTATGAGACTACACATAAACTATGAAAAGTCTTGCCTTGTTGCATTGTCAGTGTTTTACCTTCATAGGGGCAGACTTAGATACAAGAGCCATGATAGCAAAGCTGCCTCAAGGGTGTCAACCATTCGTCAGCAAGTTTCATTCCTTCTGAAAAAGAAGAGAGTTCAGGCAAGAGAGGTACTGAAAGTCCTGGGCTCAGTGGCTGCAGCAATTACTCTAGTCCCTATGGCTCGCTTCCACATGAGAATTCTGCCGTGGCTTCTTTTTGCTTGGTGGTTATTCCAGGATTTACCAGTGTCACATATGATCTCGATCACGGAATCCTGCAAAAAGGACTTCGTATGGTGGCTTGTCTTCCCCCAGGTGACTCTGGGCTACCCCCCATCCAGTAGCCACAGTGACCACGGACACCTCCCAGATAGGATGGGGGGGCATTATCTGTGACGAACTCTCCAAGGAATGTGGCAGCCACTTGCACATCAATGTTCTAGAGATGAGAGCGGTGCCTCTGGCGTTACAAGCACTTCAAGACTCTCTACCTACCGGAACTATTGCAATTCAGACAGACAATATGTCAGTGGTATGGTACATCAGCAAACAAGGCGGGATCAGATCTTACCCCTTGTTTCGAGAGGCCCTTCGAGTATGGCAATGGCCGATGTCTTCCCAATGTTTTCTGATTGCGGTGTACATTCCCGGGAAATCCAGCGTGATAGCGGACAGGCTCAGCAGGGCTATCCTCATAGCTCACGAGTGGTCCCTGAAGCAAGAAGTTGCAGACTTGATTTTTTGCAAATGGGACCAGCCATGCTGCAATCTTTTTGCCACTCCCCTCAACAACAAATGCAGCAGCTGTTTTGCCTTAGTCCCCCCACCGAGACAGTCACCCAGGGATGCACTTGTTCACAATTGGCCTTCGGGACTATTTATGCCTTTCCACCTTTTCCTCTGATCTCAAAGGTACTTCAGAAAGCAAAGTTGCTGGGTTGCAAGCTCATCCTCATTGCTCCTTACTGGCCTCCTCAGATATGGTTCCCGTTTCTCTGCCATCATCTACAAGTGGACCCCTGGATCCTGGACCCAGTTCCGCACCTCCTGATGCATCAGTCGGGCGTGCCCCACCCCTCCCTCCAAATTCTCAAGCTGACAGCTTGGTTTCTCCACTTCCAGTCTTAGCCAGGCTCCTCAACATTTCCCCGGTGGTACAGCCCATCCTGGTGTCTTCTCACAAGCCCATTACCAGAAAGATTTACACTGGCAAATGGAAGAGGTTCTCTTATTGGGCAAAGAAAAATGATATTGATCCCTTCACTGCTCCTGTTCCCAAGATTCTTGATTTCCTGGCCGAAACGTTCGAACGAGGGGCAGCTGCAGCTACCATTAGGGTCCATCTGGCTGCGATCTCCAATTTTCATGTGGGAAAGTTGGGCTCTAATATCATGTCCCATAATCTGTGCAAAGCATTCTTATGAGGTACAACCCTTTTACGACCCCCCGGTAAGAGAAGCCCCCCCCCCCCCCGGAGACCTAAACTTTGTTTTAACCTCTATGGTTTCCACCCTTTGAACTAGCATCATCTTGTCCCCCTGAAATTTCTGTCATGGAAAACCCTCTTCTTGATTGCCATCACCTCAGCTAGACGGGTTTCATAATTACACGCTTTATCTATTCACCCGCCATATCTCATCTTCCACAAAGATAGAGTTTCTCTCAGAACCATTCCCTCCTTCTTGCCAGAGGTGTGTTCAGAGTATAATTTAAATCAGTCCAGCGAGCTTACTGTATTCTTCCCCAATTATGGCAGCAAGGCAGAATATAGACTCCACCAAGTGGATGTTCATAGACAGTTATGCTTTTATTTACACAGGACCAAGGACTTTAGAAAATTAGATCAATTGTTTGTATCCTTTGCTGACAATAGACAAGGTTCTCCAGTTTCAAAAGTGACCTTATCGAAGTGGCTGTCAGATACAATCATCTGTACTTTTGATTTGTGTAACAAGAAGCTTCCAGGCAAATCCAGAGGACACTCAGTCAGGGCCTTGGTTACCTCTGTTGCCTTCCAAGCCAAATTGCCTTTAGATTCAATCTGTGCAGCAGCAACATGGGCAAATCCTCATACCTTTATCACTCATTGCAAAGTGGATGTGGTCTCTCGGAACAGGGCATCTTTTGGTTCCACAGTCCTGAAGAGTTTATTCCAGTGAGCCACCCAAGAACCAGGTGCTGGGGACGTGGTCCCAACCAGCAAGAATGAAGGTGAGATGGGACAACATAAGATAAAGAAGTTATGCACCTACCATAACGTTCCATGTTTGTTGTCCTTCATCTCGCCTTCCTTCTTGCGAGATGAATTCCTTCACTGGTTACACTGGCTGAGTTTCCTGTTGACATACCAGGTTAGTTGTCCATGCCTTGTATTTCCTTTTTTCTTTCCTAACCTTTGAATGTGGATTGTTCCTTTATACACAAGGTTTTATTATTTGTAAGAGCTTAGTAAAATTTGCATTTTACTATTATTGTCTAGTGTGGCTATCAGAAATGAGATCTGAGTAGCTACTGCTAGGCATGTTGGGATAGTGGTTAGCCTCGAGCCAGTATAAGCTCTTGAGCTATAATAAACGGCCTCAGCTCCGGACCCCAACCAGCAACTAGTTTAGACCAGTTTACAGGCATTGCTGTATTCTGGGCTGTGGTGTAGTTCCTGTGTTGTCCATTACCTTGCTTGGATAGAAGGAAGTTTCTTTGCTCACCAGTGGGAGTGGGGAGCCTTGAGCAGCCTACCTGTCCCTGTAGGAAGTGACCTCAGCACAAGAAGCTGTAGTAATTGGTTGTTTTGGACCATTTCTAGCTCTTTTGTAGTTCACTGTTTAAAATCCGCCTCTGGGCGTTTTTTTCTGGCTATACTGCTCAGACAAGCTCCTCGTGGTCCTAGCTACAGAGAACTCAGAAAAGCGACTACTTTCTGCATTTAAGTATCTTTGCTTTTTTTCACTTGGAATAGCTTCTGTAGCTTACCCTGAACTAGCTTGAACTGTTTTTTACATGTTTGCTGCATTATTTTAAAATCTGCACTTAAAGTTACTTTTTAGTCGAATTTGATCGAAAGTTTGTTTGTTTGTTTGTTTAATTTAACTGTTGAGGCTGCCTACTAAAGTGTGCTAGTCTGTGTAACTGATTTATCACTGTTTCTGCATTTTCTGTGTGTTTCTATCAAAAAAACAAAAAAATAATCTTTGTTTTCCCGCCTCTCCTCGACTAGTTTAGACCAGTTTACAGGCGTTGCTGTATTCTGGGCTGTGGTGTAGTTCCTGTGTTGTCCATTACCTTACTTGGATAGAAGGAAGTTTCTTTGCTCACCAGTGGGAGTGGGGAGCCTTGAGCAGCCTACCTGTCCCTGTAGGAAGTGACCTCAGCACGAGAAGCTGAAGTAATTGGTTGTTTTGGACCATTTCTAGCTCTTTTGTAGTTCACTGTTTAAAATCCGCCTCTGGGCATTTTTTTCTGGCTATACTGCTCAGACAAGCTCCTCGTGGTCCTGCAGAGTGGTCCTAGCTACAGAGAACTCAGAAAAGCGACTACTTTCTGGATTTAAGTATCTTTGCTTTTTTCACTTGGAATAGCTTCTGTAGCTTACCCTGAACTAGCTTGAACTGTTTTTTAACTGTTTGCTGCATTATTTTAAAATATGCACTTAAAGTTACTTTTTAGTCGAATTTGATCGAAAGTTTGTTTGTTTGTTTGTTTAATTTAACTGTTGAGGCTGCCAACTAAAGTGTGCTAGCCTGTGTAACTGATTTATCACTGTTTCTGCATTTTCTGTGTGTTTCTATCAAAAAAACAAAAAAATAATCCTTGTTTTCCCGCCTCTCCTCGACTAGTTTAGACCAGTTTACAGGCATTGCTGTATTCTGGGCTGTGGTGTAGTTCCTGTGTTGTCCATTACCTTACTTGGATAGAAGGAAGTTTCTTTGCTCACCAGTGGGAGTGGGGAGCCTTGAGCAGCCAACCTGTCCCTGTAGGAATTGACCTCAGCACAAGAAGCAGTAGTAATTGGTTGTTTTGGACCATTTCTAGCTCTTTTGTAGTTCACTGTTTAAAATCCGCGTTTGCACGGCTTTGCGATCTTGTGCGCATAGCGCAGCGCCGGTTAAATAAGGTTAAACTTCTTCTGGCTCCGCCAGGTCTGCTCTTCAAATTTTCCCTTAAGGAAGCTCTACTCTTAGTATAATCAGACTACTCAATATATTATAAGCCTAGCACTTGTTCTCAATACTTCTCTACTAAGTAAGCACTCTCGTACTAAGTAAAGAACTACATCTACCTACCACCCCTGTGAATAGCCACTTCCCTTAAAGGTACAGCACTCCCTTATACTGTTCTAACATGTCGAGTGGTAGATTACTGGCGTCCTCTCCAGTTCAGCTGGTCAATCTGGGTATCTTGAGACAATGCTACAATTGTCTCATGTACACAGACAACCCTCTCCTCCTCCCAACAAACACAAATACATGTGAGAGATGCAACTATATAGCCAAACTGGAGGCTGAACGCTCTCAACTCAGGGCTGGCATGACCAGACAGGAGGAGATGGTAACCACACACACAACAATCCCAGTCCCACATAGACTAACCTCAACTGCAAACCAAACACATAAAAACACAAAGACATACTCGGAAGCTCTAATAAAAAAACTTACCAAAACAACAGAGGCTCCCAAAGCAGACATCCAAAAATCCACCACCTCAAAACAAAACACATGCAACACATACTTCAATAAATCAGTGTGTCAACCAGTCACAGCCCTTAAGGCCAAACACCATGCCTGATACACTAGTAATAGGTGACTCTATAGTCAGACACACCGATGTCCCGCTGACCAGGCTGAGCAAGGAGAGGGTGACTGTGAGCTGTCTATCGGGAGCTAGGATCCGCCACATAACACATGCACTCAAGTCACTCCAAAGCAAGTACAAATATGACTCCGTCATTGTCCATGCTGGCGTGAATGACCTGAGACGTACCTCCCTGGACTACATGAAAAGAGACATAGAGGAGCTCTCCGATTATGTAGCCCAGGCTGGTATGACCCTGACCCTGAGCAGCATCTTGCCCTCACCAAGAATGATACCACAATACAAAGACAAGATGATCAGCTTTAATAATTGGCTCAAGTACTGGTGTCATTCTAAGGGGATCCAATGTTTGTCTGCCTGGGATGACATGTTGGACAAGCCACGCTGCTGCAAGGGATGGCTTACACCTGTCACCACTGGGCTTCCGGATATTGGCTAAGGCTCTTGCCACCCCCATAGTGCCTTTTTTAGGCAAGGCTCAAAAGACAAACCCACCTCCTTAGAAAACAAAATGGAAAAAAACTAAGGGTAATGCTGCTCAACGCCAGAAGTCTAAATCTCAAGATGCAGGCACTCGATGCACTCCTCAGCATGGAGAACATCGACATCTGTGCAGTAACTGAAACCTGGTTCAAGGCTCCTGAGAGCACCCCAGCGCTACCAGGCTATACCTCGTATCATGCTTTTCGGCCCCAAAACCGGGACCGGACCACAAAGGAGGGGAGTGTCCATATTCATCAAGGACACCCACACCTCCAGGTTAGTAGCAACACATGAAGCATCAGAGACCATACAGGTGCAACTAACCATAGGCAAAACTGCTATACAACTGGTAGCATGTTACAGACCACCCTCCCAATCTCAGGAACCCCACTCAGCCTTCCTGAAGACATTGGAGGATATGAATGTATCACAAAATACCATCATACTGGGAGAATTCAGCTACCCAAACATAGATTGGGTACATTATTCTAGCCCTAATACCCTAGCCCAAAGGTTCCTGGAATTCATAAATTCAAATGCACTGGAACAACTAGTCACCTGTCCCACTAGGGGAGATAATATACTAGACCTGATCATCACAAACATGGGGACAAAATGCTCCACACCAGAAGTATACCCCTCACTAGTGAGATCTGACCACAAACTAATCACCCTGGATATACATATCCCACCTCCACCTCAGCACAAAAGACCACAGTGAAAAACTTCTCAAAAGCAGACTTCACTCTTTTTAAGACTGAGATGGTATCCTTTAAGCCCACTGTGCCAGTGGATACCACATCCCACAATGCCGAATCCTTTACAAATGCTTTCTGTGGACATCTCCAAGAATGCATGGATCATGCAATCCCAAATAAATCCAAGTCCCTCTCCACCAAAGGCAAGCATCCTGTCTGGTGGACCTCAGCCATTACAAATTGTATAACAAAAGAAGGAAGCTACTGCACGTCAGAGCAAAATCCCATGAAGGGAAGACATCTCTGATCAACATTAGCAGAAAACTACGTTCTCTCATAAAAACATCCAAGGCCAACTTTGAGAGAAAAATCGCTAAGGACACTAAAGATAACCAAAAAGCCTTCTTCAGCTATGTTAGAAACCTGATGGAAACCCTCAGATATGCTCAGAGTTATTTCACAACAACAAAAAATACACTGAACCCACAGATATTGCCAACATTCTGGCTGACAGGTTCAGTGCAAATTTCTCCCCTCCCTCACCCCCAAAAGAAGAAATACTTATCCCAGCTGAATGTAATCTCCCTGTCATCTCAGATGTCCAAGTGAGAACTGCCCTAAACAAAGCTAATAACACAGCATCAATGGGACCTGACGGTATCCCGGGTTGCGTGTTACGTGAACTCCAAGAGGAGCTAAACCCACACATAAAAATGCTATTTAACCTTAGCCTTACTTCGGGATATGTACCTGAACACTGGCGTACAGCAACAGTGGTCCCACTCCACAAAGGGGGTGCCTCTACAGACCCTGGGAACTACCGTCCCATAAGCTTAACCAGCCTGGTCTGCAAAGCTATGGAAAGAATCATTATGGAACTCATAAACAGAGACATAGGGGACCTACAGACACTTGACCCCACCCAGTTCGGCTTTGTAAAGGGCAGATCCTGCCTTTTGAACCTGGTTGACTTTTTCAAAATAGTCACTAGAGCCATTGATGAGGGCAAAGCAGTCCATACAGCCTACCTGGACATGGCTAAGGCCTTCGACACTACCCCACTCAGGTATCATAGATAAGCTCAACAGCTTAAACGTAAACCCTTATGTCACCAGATGGGTTGCAAACTGGCTAAAGGACAGAACCCATAAAGTTAAAATCGCTGGAGCAATGTCAGACTCAAAGTCAGTCACAAGTGGTGTCCCACAGGGATCTGTCCTGGCACCCCTCTTGTTCGGCATTTATTTCTCAGATGTTAAAGCAAACATGGGAGGGTTGTGGCTGACAAAGTTCGCAGATGACTGCAAACTAGGCGCCATAGTCGATACATCAGCGGACCCATACATCCTGCAAAAAGGCCTCACAGAAACGGACAACTGGTGCCGGAGTCACGGCCTTAAACTAAATGCCAAAAAATGTATAGTCATCCCCTTTGGGAAAAACAAAGTACCCACAAATGATCACATAGACAGCAACCCACTGAGTACAGAAAAAGTAATCAGAGACCTTGGGACCCAAGTCGACAGCGACCTCTCATTTGACACCCACGTTGCCAAAGTGGTTAGAAAAACATTCTACCTTGCACACCTCATCATGAAGGGATTCACATCCAGATCCAAGGATGTCATTGTACCCCTATACTCCTCCCTCATCAGACCCATGTTTGAGTACAATGCCCCATTTGGTATGTACCTCACCCGGCATTTGCAACAGCTGGAGAGACCACAAAAGTACCTCACCAAGAGGATCAAGGGTCTCCAACATATGTCTTATTCTGCCAGACTAAAGAAACTTCAGCTCTATTCAGTAGTATACCGCCTGCTCAGAGGTGATCTCTTCCTGACGTACAAGGCCATGTCCAATCAGGATCTGATGGACATGCTCCACCTCAAAAAATCCAAATCCATCAGGACCACAAGAGCTAAAGACTTAAACCTCGGCACAAGTATGAATAGGACATGCTGGAGGGATAGATTCATAACCCAGAGGCTTCCCATGCTTTGGAACAAGATCCCAGTTTGTATTAGGCAGAGCCCCTCACTGACTCTCTTCAAGAGAAATCTTGATGAGTGGATGGGAGATCGTAAGTTTACCCCAGGGGTCACATCTGTGTCACTGCTAGACAGGGGCACAGTAAACTAATTATATTATATAAGGGGACCTTCATTGTGTCACTACTAGACAGAGGCACAGTATTCTAAATTTATTCTGTACATTTATTGTACCATTTCTTGGGGTGGCAAAAGCCACATCACTATGGCTAGGCTTACAAATGCCCCAGGGCAGATAGCCTAGTACTATACTATGAAACTATGAAACTATGAAGAGGGAAGGCGAGATGAAGGATAACAAACATGGAACATGGTAGGTACATAACTTCTTTTTCCATGGAGACTGGACAGTGTACCCAGTGGTTTCCTCTACAGAACGAATGTAAACCTGACTAAACTCCTGTCATTTGTATATTAGCATCAGACAATTCCCCTGACTACAGAGACAGGCTGTTGCATCAGTTCACAGAGGAATGGGTCACATCAGGCTGACCAGTATTCTGTTTATCTGGAATGACACAGTGTGTCTACTAATGTTAGGTTTTGTACATAGGTTTGTTAAGAGGAAATCTTATCTTTAGAGTCCTGTGGCTTTCTTTGATGTGGTAACAGCAGCACTTGATGAAGGGCTGACAGTACACACTGCTTATTTTCTGTGTTAAGGGATTCAACGTTATATCATGTAAGGAAATAACTATTAAATGTCAATTTATACATAATTCACGTGGTAAAACACTTTTAAACAATAGTTGCAAGTCAGTATTGGGCAGGGGGTTTAACGGTCTTTCCTGGCATGAGTTACCAGTGATGTCCAACATGGCTTTGTACTGGCGTCACTTCATTTTGGACTATTCTTCCTAGCCATAAGAGTGGAAAATAGGCTGCAGATTACTATATATATTGATGACTGCAGACTGGATAGCAATTGCTTCAGTACAAAAATTCTGAAATTCTCTATAATTTATGTGCAAAAAACACAGGCTTGCACAAATGTAGTGATCTCAACTTTAATGTCAGTAAATGTAGCATTATATGACTTTGCTGAAAGGACATACATTGAGAAAATTACACCATCATTAAAGATCTAGGGACAGTGATAGAAAACAATTTAACTATTTGTAAGTGTGTAGCTGCTGAAGTTAACTTCTTTATTCAAACCTCTCCCCCAATGATGACTGCATTACAGTTTCATAAGCTCAGTCTTCATAGTTACATACCCTGGCACGTTATAGTACAAGCTTCTTCTTCAGGTAAATAACTGAAGAAGCAACAAGAAATCAATTCATCAGAATAAAATCGGCACAAAACTTTTCAAACTGCACCCCTCCTCCTTTAAAGTGTGACTACCCCTATTTCCAGGCCACTTGTACTGATCTTCAACATCTCCTTAAATTCCAATATTTTTCTTCACATCTTTCAAGCGTGCATACATTATTTCTCTTCCCAGGAAGCCTTATCCAAAAGAATGCAAAGAACAATAGCTAACTTGTATCTACTAACAAAAATCTTTGAATAGCTAATCTGTAAGCAGCTATTCAATACATAAATAAATGTGGTATTATTTGTGATGTGCAGCACAGATTGTTTAGTAACACAACTGTTTTCTGTTCTTCTAGACACCGTCTTTAGCATCACATATAAATCCCAGTTAATAGGCAAACTACTCCTAGACATGACTGGAGCCTTCAGTGCATTAGTTTACAATCTTCTCCACATACTAAGCATACTTAACTTTGGTTCCTCAGTAATAAGATGACTTGAAAGTTACCTTCATAGTAGAACTTTTCAGAATCACGCAGGAAGCTGGCTCTGTAGTCTTGCTGTCATTAAAATATGGATCCCGCAGAACTCCCTACTTGGTCCAATGCTGTTTTTTCTTTTTATCAATGACCTAATCACAGATCTATCACAATTCAATATAGTCATATGTGTTAATGACTTTCTACTTCTTGAGTGCAGTAATATTACTTCAGTTAAAGAGAAACTACAAACATGATGCACTAAATTATGTCATTGGGCACACAGCAATAAACTGACAGTCAATCCACTCATATCCATAATTATGGTCTTTGGGATGCCACAAAATCTGCCAAAAACCGTATTAGTATATCGGACAAAATGGGTACCCTTTTGCCACTTATGATTCAACAAAAATAGCATTGGACAACTTTAGAGCCTACATTTTCCCCAGACAAAACTTACTGACAATATTTTTAATAAAACTCCCTATCAACTTAAGCTGTGCTGTAAAATCTCATAACACCTTACTCCTTCCACATGCTATGCTTTATCAAGAAACGTACTTATCCATAAAACTGAATGTGGACTCCCTCTAATAACGTATTAGTCTAGCAAAAATACAGAAAAATGTACAAATAGCTGTAAATTTGTCCTGCCTGAACATCTGCAAACTCATTACTGCCAACAGCTCTAACTCTTCAGTTAGATACCAGTCAGTGAAAGAGCAACCATATTGTTAGTTCACTATAGAGCAGTAAAATGGGGCACTGTCCACCCTTAAAAATAAAGTTGCAAATTTGACAGCAAAGCTGTGCACTAAGAGATGATCTGGAAGAAGGCTTAATTCTCATCAGACCCCACTTTAAAACTTGTACAGGAGAAAGGACATTTTCAAAGCTGGGTGCGGCCATTTGCAATAAGTTAAGGTGAGAAAACAAAATACCCTGGAATTGTCCATGCAAAACTAAAGGAGCACTTGGTGAGGGAATATGCATGCTCATCCTACAAGGAAAAGGTCTAGTCCTTACATTTCATGTTTTAGTCAGGTTTATTGCTTGTACTGCCTCGAATTATTGCCTAAACTTTATTGTGTTAGAACTACTAAAACTCAACTCTAAATATTGTTCATGTGTCTGATCAATTTGTAATGTTAACTTTGGTTTGTAAAGCAAGTGTATTGTTTTTGTCATATTGTAATGTATTTTTACTTGTGCCACATGGGCCTGGGTTGTGCCTGAAAAGGATCTGTCAACCAAACCACTTACCCAGTAATCAAAGTGAAATAAATACATTCTGAAGGGTATGATGTTATGTAGTCCAATCTCGCCAACATTCTTACCCGTGGGTTCGGAGCCGAATATCTGCTCCGACTCAGCCAAACTTTTCTAGCTCGAAGTCTTTCCATTGGCTGGGCTAAGATGGTATCCCATGCTGCATTGCTCTATATCCGCAGATCTTGTTTGCCGCTCGTGTAGCTCGGACGTGGTCTCGCTCTTGGTTGTGGCTAAGTACCTTTCTTATTCTTCTTCCTGAGAGAATTTATTACAAACAAAAGCTATTTTAATAGCTATTCCTAGTTTGGTGTTATTTGTAAAAAAAAAAAAAAAAAAAATTTGGTGTGTGTATGATTGTTTTTGTGGTATCCCACTAGCTGTTCCAATGGGCTAGGCCCGTTTCAGTTAGAGGACCTAGTCTGTCCCCTTGCTTCCCTGTTTTTTCTAACTTCTGGTCTAAAACTGTTTAAATTAGAGGTTTTAGTCTTAGTCCCCTTTGTGTGTGTGTATCAGAGGATTGTTTTGTTAAAGTTGGTTAGTGGTAGTTTTTCCCGCGCTCAGTGTGGTGTATTTGCGACTGTTTTTCGCCAGTCGGTTCAGTACCTGTGATCTTTGTCTTGATGATTGTGGTATTTTCTTAAGATGTCCAAAGATTCGAAGGAGCACAAGCCCTCGGGCTTTAAGAAATGCTCAAAGTGTGGCTATAAAATGTCCATTACCGATGGGCATTTGGTATGTGTTTATTGTCTGGGAGCAATCCATCTGCAGGAGTCTTGCAGCTTCTGTCATGCATTCACTCCTAGGGTACTTCAGGAAAGAATAAGTTAATTCTGAAGGGACTTTTGAAACCCTCGTTCGAAGAGGGTCTGGAATCTGCTTCCAGCTCTAAACCTAGAGCCACAAAATCAAAAAAGAGGTCTCCGGCTCTGTCAGTCTCCTCAAAGCCACCGGAGAAAGTAATTAAATTAGCTTCGACATCCTCAGCTCCACTGTCCTCGGGGCTGCAGGACGTGTCGGTGATGATGGAACCGGCGTCAGCTCCAATTATATTGGAACCTATTCTGAGCCTATCGCCCAGTATTAGGCAAGTATCACCTGAGAGGAGATCTTGATCTCCCTCCCTGTCCTTCAAATCTTCCAGGACAGTATCGGATGTGGATGTTGATAGGGTGGTGCAGAGACTCCTTCAGTCATCAGTTTTGGCTAAATTGTTCTCGGCTCCGTCCCAGTCGGCTCCGGAGCCCATCATTCAACCTACTTCGATTCTTCCTCCTCCGTGCGCATCCCAGCCTTCGGAGCCGGAGTGCCCGGCTCCGTGTGATGTTTCCAAGTCGGTTCCGATGGTCCCTCCTGGCTTATCGGTGCCGACGTCAGCACCGACCCCGTCGGCGCCGTCCCACGGGATTCAGGACTCGGGATTCTTCAGTCGGGCCCGAGGGAGAGGCCTCGGGACAGCTTTCGGTTCCTAGTCTTCCTCTCGGTGGTTCGGCTCGGGGAACCCTGACTCCTGTCGTGGCCTCGGAGGCTGGTCATTCTTCGGATTCGGGGGGGGGGTCAGCCTTTGAGGCCATGCGGAGTGCGCTGGCCAGATCGTCAGCGACATCATGCGGGTCGGTCATTCTGTCCCCTACCACTCCGGTGCGGATCTCTGATCACCACCTATCTTTAGACAGCAGAGCCCCAAGGCCTCAGGGTATCCCCACGAGTGGTCCCCAAGTTTCTGAGGGCCCCTCAGAGTGTTTGCCTGAGGAGCCCCGTAGAAAGAAAACATGCAAGAGGACGCACATAGACTCCCAGGATGAGTCTCTCACCTCAGATACTGACCTCGAGGAATCAGAGGGGTCCCCCACGTCATCCTCTGAGAATGTTTATTTCTCAGTCATCTTAGAGATATTGAAACAAAGAGGTGACTGGTTGTCCAAAGCCCCCTCTGAGGAGGAGTTGGTCTTCCTGAAGGCCTTCGGTGCTCAGCCCTCCACCTCCTGGGTTTCCCCACCCTTCGATGAGCTCCTGGGTTTGATTTGTCGGAGGCTGTGGGAGAACCCTGATTCTGTGAAACCTGTCCCCAGGAGACCCAATAAATTTCTGTCTGTTCCCCCGGGTAAGGAATTTTTGTCCAAGGGAGTCCCTGTGGATGCCACAGTGGTGGCAGCTGCCACCCAGAAGGAATTAGCCGAGACTTCTTCCTTCGTCCATCCTCCTAACAAAGAGTCTAGGACCATGGACCAGTATGGGAAGCATACCCCCTCTCTTCAGTGACCTTTACCTTACGGTCACTGAACTACTCATCTCACTTTATACGGTTCCAGAGAGATCTCCTCAAGGAGCTTGGAGATACTCTCACGGGTAACGTTTCTGAGGCGGTGGCCCAGATGGTTAACGCTCGGATCTTTACCCTCAATTCCATCGTTAACTCCTCCATGAGGCTGATTTCATATGCAGTCGATGGAGCGAGTAGGGCAGCAAGCTCATGAGTCGCCCTTAGGTGGCAGGCCTGGATGCGCCTTTGTCATTTCACGGAGGCCTTCAAGTCTTCATTTACCGATGCCCCCTTTGATGGTTCCTCTTTGTTCGGAACCAAAGTGAAAGACACCCTTTCCAGGTGCGAGCAGGAGGGGGAAAAACTCTGTCTGCTGTAGGGATCCATTTTTCCCTTTCCTCTAGGCCTTATCCCAAGGCCCAGAGGGGTGGAAAAATGTGGTTCAAAAATCACAGAGGTTTTTTCCCGGTGCACAAGGTGACCCCCCCCCCCCTCCAGAGGCAGAGGAGCGGGAGGTTATTCAGGAAGACACCGCCCTAGAGGCAGGGGAGGTCCCCGCAACTCGGGAGACCGTGATTCCTTTCGCGCTTCTCCCTACCGTCGCTCCTGATGGAGGCCCGACTGTGTGTTTCCGGAGTCAGTCGGGGGTCGAATATCGTTATATCCGGAGGCCTGGCAAAACATCACCCAGGACCAATGGGTTTTACAAATAATTTCTGGAGGTTATGTCATCCCCCTTTTGTCAGATCCCCCTCCAGTCAGGAAAATCCCGGACATTCCACCCAGTCAAAGGGATTACGCGGCTTCAGAGGTCTCAAAGCTGCTAGAAAAAGGAGCCATCCAGCATGTCCCCTCAGACCAGATCGGATTAGGGACTTACTCAAGATTCTTTTTGGTGCCAAAAAGAACAGAGGACCTGAGACCCATATTGGATCTAAGCAGATTGAACAACCATGTACAAAAGTCCAAGTTCCATATGGTCACATTGCAGTCAATTCTCCCATTATTGGGAAAAGAAGTATGGATGTGCTCCATCGACCTCAAGGATGCTTACTACCATATCAAAATGGACAGGGCATCCAGGAGTCATGTACGCTTTTGGCTGGGAGCCAGTCATTTTCAGTTTCAAGCGCTGCCCTTTGGTCTCACCACAGCCCCCAGGGTGTTCACCAAATGTATGGCGGTGGTGACGGCTCACCTAAAATGTCAAGGATTCCAAGTGTTTCCTTATTTGGATGACTGGCTCCTCACTGCCACCACCAGGCATCTACTAACTCAGACCAGGGACGCCACCATCATTCTCTGTCAACAGTTGGGCATAACATTGAACTGGGAAAAATCTGCCTTGTTGCCCTCACAGCGTGTCATTTTTATAGGTGCAGAACTAGACACCATTCAAATACGGGCGTTTCTACCACAGGAAAGAATCAGAGCCTTACAGCAACAAGTTCAAGCCCTGCTCCCTTTGAGAAGAGCAAAGGCAAGATGGGTTCTCCAACTCCTGGGGACGATGGCTGTGACAATTATGTTCGTCCCTCTAGCAAGATTACACATGAGGATCCTTCAATGGCTCCTCTTTGCTCAGTGGTCTCTCCAAAGGCTTCCACTTTCTCACCCTATTTTACTCACGGACAGGTGCAAACAGGAACTCAGTTGGTGGCTTTGCACCAACAATCTGGACACGGGGAAACCCTTTGCTCCCTCGCCCCCAATTGCCACAGTGACCACAGATGCCTCCCAGATGGGGTGGGGGGCATTATCTAGGCAGGACAGTCTAAGGCACGTGGCAAGAGCACGAGATACATTTGCATATCAACGTCCTGGAGATGAGAGCTGTGCTACTTGCATTGCAGGCACTTCAGAGCTTTCTCCCTCTCGGGACTATTGCAATCCACTCGGACAATATGTCAGTGGTGTGGTATGTGAACAAGCAGGGAGGAACCAAGTCATATCCTTTGTGCAGAGAGGCCATGCGAGTATGGCAGTGGGCAGTGTCTTCCCAAAGTTTTCTGGTGGCAACGCACATTCCGGGGAAGTCCAACGTGATCGCAAACAGGCTAAGCAGAGCTATTCTGATGCGTTACGAGTGGTCCCTGAACCATCTAGTTGCGGAACGGACGCAGATGGGGTCAGCCTTGCTGCAACATTTTTGCCAGCCCCCTCATTGCCAAATACAGCAGCTACTTCACATTGATCCCCCCTCGGGAGGGGGGGGTCACCCAGGGACGCTCTAGTCCACGATTGGCCCTCCGGTCTGCTATATGCCTTTCCTCCGGTTCCCTTGCTGTCAAAAGTGATTCAGAAAGCGCAATCCTTGGGAAGCAGAATGATTCTGATTGCCCTACACTGGCCTCGTCAGGTTTGGTTCCCTTTTCTTCATCCCTACATCGTGGACGCGCCTTGGATTCCAGACCCACAACCAGATTTACTGACACACATGTCAGGGCATCTCCATCCCTCTCTGCGGACCCTCCGGTTGACAGCCTGGCTACTCCACTTCCGTCATTAGTTAGGCTTCATCATTTTTCACCGGAGGTAGTTCAGATTTTATCTTCCTCTCATAAGCCCTCTACTAGAAAGATTTATTCCAGCAAATGGAAGAGATTTTCAATCTGGGCTCATACCCAAGGGATTGACCCTTACACAGCTCCAATTGCTTCTGTTTTGGAGTTCTTGTCTATGCTTTTTCGTCAGGGCTCAGCATCCGCCACCATAAAGGTCCAGTTGGTGGCAATTTCTAACTTTCATGTTGCTAATGAGCCTAGCCTGATGGCTCACAGACTCTGTAAGGCTTTCCTGAAGGGCACTCTGTTACTCCGTCCTCCTGTTTCGGAACCTATCATGCCTTGGGATTTAAACTTTGTTCTACAGGCTCTTACTTCACCACCCTTTGAACCTGTAGCTACTTGTGATTTAAAATTCTTGACCTGGAAAACTGTCTTTTTAGTAGCCATCACATCAGCCAGACGCGTTTCAGAGATTCAAGCTCTTTCTATAAAACCCCCATACTTGATTTTTCATCAGGGCAGGGTTTCTCTCAGACTGAACCCTTCCTTTCTTCCCAAAGTGGCGTCTATCACTAATCTTAATCAGTCTGTTGAGTTGCCAGTGTTTTTTCCCCAGTTCTCAAACAAGGCAGAATTTAAATTTCATCAATTGGATGTACACAGACAATTACGTTTTTATCTGCACAGAACCAAAGATCTCAGAAAATCTGATCAGTTGTTTGTTTCCTTTTCGGAAAACAGAATTGGGTCTCCTGTCACCAAAATCACTCTGTCCAGGTGGATATCCAGTTGCATCTGTCTCATTTATTCTTCAGGGGGTAAAGATCTACCGTTCCCGGTCAAGGCTCACTCTACTCTGTCTGTATCTACATCTATAGCCTATCAGGCCAGATTGTCTATGGATGATATTTGTGCTCCGGCTACTTGGGCATCTCCTCACACTTATGTTACTCATTACAAGTTGGATGTGGTATCTAGGGGCAGGTCTTCCTTTGGTTCCACAGTGCTCAGGAGTATTTTCCACTGAGCATCCCAGGATTTAGGTGCTGGGGACGCTGTCCCAC